>NC_046231.1:9840690-9885690 GCF_009819885.2 Catharus ustulatus | reverse complement strand
GTCTTCTGATGTCATTTGTGCTTGGAATACTTTGCTGCTCATGATATTCCAAAATGCCAGAGTGTGTTTCTGAGTGCCCCAGAGTTTTGGAATCGACAGAAAAATTCTGTGAACCACAGAAAAAGATTGTCCAGTAGTAGTGAAATAAAAACTTGCAGGACTGAGGACTAATATTTTCAAATTCCTTCTAGAATATTACTTTATACCATAATATCATTTCTGCTTTTGTTCAAGCATTGGCTTAGCCAGCAGTCAGAGCACCCAAAAACAGGAAGTCCCAAATCTGGGCAGGCATTTTGGCAACGTACTTTGACTGGATCCTAAGTTCAATCCTCCTATTTGTTTACTAGGAAAACAACAAAAGTTCTTCAGTGAAAACAAATCAAAATTACAATTGTTTTTAATCAGTGGCAGGTCTACTTAAAAGCTTAAGATGATGACATTTGCATAGGTCCCTTGCCTAATCCTAACTTTATGATGGTTTTTGCAAAATAACACAAATTTGACACACAAAATAGCATAAAATTTCCCTGGGTTCTACCCTCTGTAAGACAATTTTGTATCTGGATTCAGATCTCTACTATTTTTAATTGAGCTAAGTTCCAGAATGCTAATCTCTCTGTATTTTTAATAGCTACTATTGCATTTATTATGTGAAAAACCTGTACATTTCAAACAATTGTTTTAGACATAACCATAGGAAAGCTTTAGTTATGCGTGGAGAATATACTGCTGTAGTATTCCTTTTTTTTTTTTTTTTTTTGAGGACTAATTGAACACTACTGGTCTAGTATCACTGTCTTTTCATTTGTCTTTCATCACTGTGCCTTTCAATACCATTCATCTATGGACTAATGCAATGCCTGCCGAAGTCAATAGAAGTCATTCAGTTGACATCAATGAACAATGAATCAGGCCCTTTAAAAAGAAGGAACCAGAGTTTACAAGAGTTAACCAGAGCAGTGAGGAAAAACACTCTGAGGCAGGAACTGTGACTTCTCCTGGGTCCTCTCACACCTGGTGCTTCCCTGACATTCAGAACAGTGACAAAATGGCCAATTCTCAGTCTCCACTGGGAGCTCTGATAAGGGAAGGCAGTTTTACCAGTCAACATCTGAATTGTTTTTCTGTGCAAAGCCTTAGCAGTTATCAATAATTGTAATACATGGTAAAAATCTGTTCAGATAGGTGTCATTGATGCAGATGTTGAAAATCTTTTTGTTTAATTGCTTCTGCCCAGACTTTCCAGAGAACTCACCTTCCTATCAGTCTTTCTTTGTTCTGATTAAGTTGTAATCGCTCCAAAGCAGATTCAGAAGCTCCCCCTCCTTCCCTCAAAGAGATGGTGTTTGCTTTATACCCAAATGTGACATTGCACACTGGTGCAATCGAAGGAGGCTGCAGTGATCAATTGAGGGCCCAATCAAAGCCTCACAGATAGGCAGCCATTCGCTGCTGTTTGATATAAAAGGTGTTTTATTTCTCATCACTTTTTTGTCACTGAAAGAATGCTTCCTACGTGCAGATTAATTAAAGTGTAAACATTAAATATTGATTGATGCATTATCAGCATGGAGCAGTTGCCTCCACTCAGATTGATTCCTGCAGTGATTTATTGTCATATTTGTGGAGTCATTTCACTCGATAACAAAGAGAAATAGCCTGCTCCCTCTACCTTTCAGGCTTGCTTTCTGGCACTTGCAGAGCACCTCCTCATCCTCAGTGACTCCCATTTTTGTCTGCTGAAACTAATGCAGTGTCACCATATTTTCAGTAAAGAACCTTATCTCTTTTCGTTTTGGCATTTGCATAGTAAATTTTAGTTCAGTGAGAAGCTGGCAGGCCTGTGCTCTCAAATGGAACATCTCTGGTTAACACTTCCACCCCATGCCCCACACAGCTGCTTTCCATGACCCTGCTCAGGCACAACTTTGCAAGGACAGTTCCAAATGATTCAAATTCACTCACTGCCAACTTGACAGAAAGGTGAACTTCCAAGAGAGTAACATTGTTCAGGTCAGTGCTACGGATGAATTATCCAATTAGTTACTCTGACTAGGAGCATGGCCTAGACTATCAATTATAAGAATTTCAGGTTTTTACTCTCATTTTTGAAAAGAGGCCTCCATTTAATTCTTTTGGAGTATTTAAAATGAAGCAAAGTTTAGTGGGATGTTATTGAGCATCTGGATTAGAAATTTTTTTCAGAAATAGTATTCATTTTCTGTAGTTTTTGGAAGTGGATTGAAATGAGATGGTATTCCAAACCCTTCCTCTTCTCCCTGAAGGTCTTGTTCTGTGTTCATCTGTGTCAGGGATGGCTATTGCACAGCACCACATGTTGTGATATCTGCTGCACACAGCCATCTGTGCCAAAAGAAGCTGTAGCCCTGAAGCCAGGTATTTGTTCCAGACTGCTGCAGTCCCTCCTTCTCCGTGTTTTCACCAGGCTGATGGTCACCCAGCATGTTTGCAGCCAGAAGCTGCCTGTGCTGCCTGGAGCTACCCTCAGCGACCCAATCAGCTACAAGAGAAAACCATTTGTGGAATTGCTTTGTTCTGCAGTAACAAAACTTAATCTCTTACATACATGGCTTTCATTTACCACTCAGGGAATTAGACTACTCAAAGTCTGCTGAAGTCAAACGTGTGAGCAAGACCACAAAAATATGTAATAGGCAACTGGTGATTTTGATTCAGTCAAGCAGCAAAACATTAACCTTTGGTCACAGTAGCAAGGAATGCTAAACTTGTGAATTTACTGCAGCAGATAATTTCACTCCTATACCTGCAGGAGATCGTAGGAGCGGTTTCCTACACAAGGAGAGGCTGTGCCAAACTGGCTTTCTATGAATGGTGTGCTGTGATTTCTCTAAAGGGCTGTTACAAACATGGTGTGAGACTTCATTAAGATAGGTATGCACTTGTACTGCTGCCATTCCTGCCCATCCCTGTCACTCCCAAGCACTTGCCCAGCAGCACTTTTATTTAGGATGCTTTGATATTTTACAGATGTAACCAAGCCTGGGAGAAAACACTGCTGTTCTAGGTACTTCCTCCCCATGCTTTTCCTACCAGATGCTCTTCCTGTCCTCCTGCTCTGTTGTTTTCCATTCCAAACCAAAATTCTTGTTCTTTGCATCAGCTTGCTGATAACTGGGCAGTCACACCTGAATTTGATACTTCTGAAATTAAAAAGCAAACAAACCAACCTTAAGGTATTGCAACAGTGTGCTCATCTGGGTCTCTTCAAAACAGTGCTCTAGCAAATCACTTTTCCCCTGATCTTGGTTTGCTGCTGCCCTTCCTACCCTCTGAATGCCACTGCTGTCACTGTGTGTTAGACTGTCACCATGATTGAAGTTGTCAGCTCTGCCAGGCGAGGACCTTGCCTTCCTGTTTGTCCCTACCCAGCTGTGCAAAGCAGCACTGCTGCAAATGCAGTGCCACGAGCCTGCTGCTTGCAAGACTGCTCTAAACAAAATCTGCCAGAATTTTTGTAGATTGCATTTACACTTTTATACAACTTTTCAAAGATCCTAGTGTGTTTTGTGCAGAAAATCTCTATTTTCAGATGAGAGCTTTTATCAGCTATGAAAAGAAACTTAAACTTTTCATATGACAGATAATTCTAGTAAATAATAATCAGCTGGAATTGCATTAGCATCGTTTAGATAGGGCCACACAAAAACAAAATAAGAGAGATCTTGGTTGCAAAGGATGTGTGTTGCAGATCAAGTGTGGACCTGAGAAACATCCAAAGAGCTGCTCCCTCTGGGGACATCAGAGCATCTTTGAAAACTTCTGGGAAGCTTCTGTTGGCTTCAGTGGGCCCAGAGCTTCCTGGGTGGCTTACAGAGGTGCTTACACTCCACTGGGACTTGGAGTAATTGTCACTAATGGTTCCCAGAAGGAAGCAGCCCCAAGGAAGACACCAGCTTGGGAAGAGCTGAGGGCTGTGACTGATGTGGTTTGTCCCAGTGTAAGTTACCCCAAATTGGTCTTGGTAGCTGCAGGCACCTTCTCAGCTGTTCCTCTGGATCTTTGTTATTCTTCAGAGTGGCAAACTACCACAACTGGGGTTACTCTGGCCATGCCGCTGCTGGGAAGAAGAAGCAAAAGGCAGTGCACAGCAAGTCTGTGTTTCTCTCAGCCAACAGGAGCTGCTGACTGCTGTGGTGGGCAACTACAGAGAGTGAACAGACATTAGGAATATTTGGGGAAACCATGGAACAGAGAATAAAAAAGAGATCTTCTTCAAAGATACTAAAATAACTTTGGAAAAGCAGTGCATGGTTTAATACTTCTCAAATGCCATCCTCCTGGGCTGGGTGTGAAGTGAGCTTTTCCCTCAGTGTGCCTCAGTGCACCTCAGCCTTATAGAGCTGTTGCATAAAAGCCATACAATAGTTAAAAGCCATACGAAAATTTTCAATCATTTAATTTGTTTTGGTGTTTTTAATAAGATGAAAACTTGCTTTTTTCCTTTCCCAGAATCATTCCTTTCCCAGGTTGGAAAGATACATGTCTTAGAGTACTTCTCTTGAATTCTGATTAGCATTTCCTTTCACCATGGACAATTAAATCTGACATGACGGGATACAAAAAGATGTTTGTTAAGTATTTAGAAAGCACAATACTGACCTAGATGCTGGAATTTGAGATATGTTCATATACACAGGGATTGTAAACCTGTCCTAAGGACTCAAACTCGAAAGAAGTTCCCCCCCATAATTAAAAAAAAAAAAAAGAAAAAGAAAATAGAAAGGAACAAAGTTGTGATGATAAATGCAAGCTGTAGAAGGCTGCAGCCCTCCCCATTTTACTGAAGAGACGTTCTGCTCTACAGTAGGGGTTGGCTATTAATTCAAACCAGTCTGCTAATTTTCCATATGAAGTTACAGTCATGTGACCATTTTGACCAAATAGTCTCTGCTATGAATTTAGATTAGCATATTGATGCAAATTATCCAACTGTTTTCTTGTATGTCTATAAGACCTGCCAGATGAATACTGTTGCCCTAAATTGTGATATTTCCCCTTCAAAAATGAGCTTACTATTTTTGAGGCAACAATTAGAGGTTGCATGAGAATGGTGTGTTATTTCCTGAAATTGTATGTAATTTATTTTTAAGAGTTTGAAACAGAGTTTTGAAGTTAAATGTGTATCATCTTTGTAACTGTTCAAATCATGTTATTTTACATTTCCTGAAATACCTTTGAAGTTAAATGCAAATAAGGGGAAAATAAATTACAACTTTTGGAGTGACTAGTGCCTGATTATATGCAGTATAATTAACTCCATCCTTCACATAATGTTTGTCTTAATACTTATCCCATGTACTTCAGAATCACTGAAATGATTGGTGACTCTTTGCTTGGGGAAAGCACTTAAGTTTGTTCATAATGTGGACTTTTTTATTCATTTTCAGATCATGAGGATTTAACATTTTAAAAATACTGATTCAAAATGTATTTAATGTCAATAATAAGCAGCTACAACTCAAACTGCTCAAAATAATATTTTCTGTTCATCATTAATTCTTATTTACCTACAGTACTTTGCATTTGGAAAAATTGATGTGATTTAGTATTTTAATTTGAATATTATTATATTTAGAACCATGGCATAGATTGATAAGGCACATTTACCCTTTCTTTGCCTGTTCTGTAGTCTACAAACAGAGATGGTTATTTCAAATTAGCACTCCTGTTGGAAGAAACCATTTCATCCCAAAGGAAGCTTTTTCATTCTTAGACTATTACTTGTATTATGACAGAAATTAACATTTTTGTGACCTGTAATGAACTCCTCGTGCTATAAATAAGATTTGGCAGCTAGAGCTGGAGTTAACTGTATCTTGAGGTCTAAGTTTTTTATTTATAGCTTTTTGCATTTGTTAATGACACTGTGGAGTACAGGGATGCAGACAATAAAGAGTACAAATAAGATCTGTGCCTCGTGTCTACAGCCCTGTTCCATTTTTTTCCTCCAGTGGCATCAAGAGTTTCCTCAAATTTTTCCTGTGCTTGGAACCCTCTGGGGTCCGTGTGGAGCCTTTGACGCTGTTAACAATTTCAATCTGCACCATTACAGCTGCATTTTCCAACCGTCCCCTGGTAATTGTTGCAAGGACTTAGACAAGTAAGACTATCCAAAGGCATCAGTAAGGTCAAAGCGTGGTAGAAAGAGCTCTGATTTTATCCTGGAGATTGATGCTTGTATCACCTTTTTTTCGATTCAGCAGCTGGGGTTATAAAATGTACTTGCAATCACTGATAACATGTTAGATCAGACAACAAGTGGAGTAACACAGTATTTTATACACTCTGGCTAGTTTTACCTAATGCAACAATAAATCAGTGAATTCAGAGGTCTTTTGTAAATTTTAATGAAATTTCAGCTGCTGAAAACATAGATACTTCTGGATGAAGGTCTAGAAATATGAATTTGCTTCCATTCTCTAAAGCTGTAAAAATTGCTTTAACTACAAAGGTGCTGGTAAGGCAGTAAAGAAGAAAGCAATAAAAGAAGAGATAGCACATCCAATATATTATAATTAGCTTGTCATTGGCTATAAGCAAACTGAGGGGAGGGGACCAGACAGTAAAATGTATTTGAGTTAGCTGTAAAGAACTCCCTTTCTGAGTACCACCTAAAAAACATCTCTGTGCATGAATGAGACTAAAGTTGGTTGAATGGGCTCATTGTGCCATTTCATAAAATAAAACCATGATAAAATTTAAAAATATTTACCAGCTAATCAATAAACTACATTTTTATGCATGTCCAGAAGGTTTAGTAGGGAACTTTTTCTTCCACAGATAATTATAGCTACTGAAAAATATGCTTTTTTATTGTTGCAAAATTGCAGTTATATATAGCAAACCTAACTGAAGTTTATTAAAGTGTCAAAAAAGGGAAATGAGGGTATAGAAGTAAAGATCAGTAAAGAATAGAAATATGCTGCTAAACTTCTACAGCATCTTTCTTTCTTGTAAGTTTAAAGCAATGTTTCTGTAAAATCAGCATTATTCTTCCCTAAAACTGTCAGCCCACAGAAACAGACCCAAACCTGTACCAAGTGATCAGGCTCATTAGAACACCAAAGACTTGGAGAGCAATAAGGAGAATTTACACTTGTTTAGAAGTTACACAAAAAGTGGAATTTATTCAGTCCTTCACTTCACCAAGGTGGATTTTTCCTTCATTCCTTTTACATAAAATATGTCATAGGCATGTAGGATTTTTTAAAAATATAAACTAAGGTATGATATTTGTTATTGCTTGTGCTTTTCTTATTTTTCTTCTTTATTTCAGGTATTTTTCTTAAATTTCATCCATTTTTGAGTACCTTGTCTGGTTAATGGAATATTGGTTGAACTTTGATACTTTCATGATTGATTCAGAGCAGAACTAATAAGATTAAAATTAATATTAAAAAGCAACATTTTTAATAATAACATTTTAAATGAAACATCCTTTAGACACTTTAAAAGTTATGCTTTTTTCCTTTCTACACAGGAATTATGAATTATGAATTGAGCTGTTTCTTGCAGCCTTCTTACAAACTTAAAATTATTGTCGGAATTTTATTGGAACACATTTAAAAACTGATTGTTTACTCTCATTTTTATGATTCTCTCTGTTTCATTGGCTCCAAGGGTTGTTCCCAAATTACGCTGGTGTCGTGCTGGAATGAGATCATCTCAGTTCAACCACCACTCAAAACATCACTCTTACCCACAAAAATCACTGGCTTTCACTCTCTCAAAGGTACAAAAGGTAAACTGCATGTTCTTACCTTCTATTTCTTCTGCTGGTTCTATAAACAAAGAATATTTCTGTCTCAAACTGGTATATATATAACTGCTATATTACAAATAGCTGAAATGTATTTCCTAATGTTTTTTCTGTAATGTAAACTGCATATTAGGAGCTAATTTCTGATCTCTACGTGAAGAATACTTGAGTAACTTTTAATTTACTCTCTAGTTTTCAAACCCCAATAATTAAAATTAAAATAATGATAATGACAGTAAGAGCTGAGGCCAAGAGATTTCTATTTAAGCAGTGAATAGGAGCTTTCAGAAAGTCTGTAGTAGTTTTGAAAAACATTCTATCCATAGTGACAGAAATGAAAATTATTTGGAAGTTACAAGCCAGGGAGTGATGCTGTATATCCTTTAGAAACTCCCTGGGCTTGCACAGACTGCTTGGGAAAGTCAGCCTCACTTTTGGGAAAGTGCATTCCCTCATGCCTTGTGATGTATTTCTCAAACTTGCTATAGAGCAGAACAAGCTTTCCAGTGGTTCTGCATCTGTTCCTGCTCAGCCAAGGTGCCTGTGGGAATATATTTCCCCTTGCAGCAGCAGGTGGCGTTGAACAGCTCACGTTATTCTCACTCTCATAATCATTTTGTCTAACATGTAGTAAAAACTCCTCTCCCAAAAGAGAGAATCCGCAAGAGAAATTCAACAGGTTTTTATAGATGTAGCAGACTTCCTACGTGACTAAAGTAGGAGTAAGTTCTTCCAACTTTAATCACACTGAGAAACAAGAGTATAAATAATGTATTTAAGCGACAGCAAGAACAGGTGTGGTAGAGTAATATTTTAATTGCATTTTATTTTCCTCTGCACAAAAATCTCTTGAAACACCACAGAGTTCATGTTGTGATGAGGTCAAGGTATCGTGTGCCAGCTCATTATTATTGTCTATCTCCAGCAGATGGACAAACCTGAGCAGGTCTCTGGCATCCTTTGCACACCCTTCCTCCACAGGCAAAGGAAAGGGTTCTCCTCCCAAACACAGTGTCAGTGTGTGCTCACAGAACACAGGGCAGTGCTGCAGATTTACCCCATGTAAGTGAGAACAGAATGAGACTCACCATCTTCTGAACTGTTCTGAAACTGCTTCCAAAAATCAAAGGGCATTGCAGAAGAAGTTCTAAACACACCTCCAAATTATTTCTAGGTTTATTTTTAAAATATGACATGCACATAAACAAAATTATTTTTACCTACATACAGGTAACAGAAGTCTCTCACAAGCAAATAGCTATATATCAGTTTATACAGTTAGTCTTTGCACTAATTATGAGTATTTAAGAAACCCATCCATCTTTCTTTCATCAACAGTCAGAGTTTTCCATTTGCATATCTAATAATTTATGGCATGTCCTGACCCCAAGCAGTAATTGAACCAATAGATCTTCAGCCTAGATTTACTCGTCTGGCTGCCACAGTAATGTAACTCTGCAGGAGTTTTGGATTACTCCAAATGCCATCTCCTCTTCTGAGAGGTTGACAGTCACAGGCAAAGTTTGACCTCCCAAATGTCAAGGCAAAAACTCCATTGCCTAATTTAAACTAACTAACTCTCCTTCTGGAATACTTCAGATAAAACCAAGAGGGCACAATGATTACTCCCAATGTTACCCCAGGAAGATGGTCTTTAATGCAAGATTCTGTAATGATAAATGAATTCTCCTTGGAGTTTAAAACCATGTAAGAGCCTAAATCTTAAAGGGGGGAATCTATGTACCAGAGCTTGTAATTAGTGATGTAAAAATTAAGGAGAAAAAGAAGGAAAAAAAAAAAAAAAAAAAAGAGAGAAAAACTTAGATTAGAGAGGAATCTCATGATCAGAGCCAGACTGATGAGACTTGAGCTGAGGGATTTGGAAGGGGGAGATGGGTGCTTTTCTGCCTCAAGCAAGCCATGGCACAGGCCAAAAACACCCAGCCAAGAGCCTGTGTTTCATCTTCTCAAAATGTGGTTTAGAAGCCAATTTCAAGGCAGCATTATATGCCTTAGTAAAGTGTTCTCAAAAGCTTTGAACAAGAAAAATGCCAGCAAGCACACAGCCCTGCACTGTTGCAGTGGCTTTGCTGAATACTAACTATAGAGAGAATGCAGGCAGGGAAGCTGTGGGTTTGCAGCAGGTATAACTTGGGAAACTCCCTCTGCTATTCAGACACTTGTGGCTGAGCGGGGCAGGTGCAGAGGCTTCTCACACTGCTGCTGCTTCCAAACCATGCACCAGATATTATCAAAAGGCACTGGGTTTGAAATTTTGTAACCCTCATCTGTTGGCTATTTTCTTTTTCTGGAAAGGAGCTCCATTGAATGAGCCCTGGCAGACACACAGAGCTGTGCTGTTGCTGCTGACACGAGTCCCAAAACAACACATACAGGCTGTGAGAAAATGCTACTGTCTCACAACTGTGAGGCTAAAAAAAAAAAAAACCAGAGCAGCAAAGGTACAACCAAGGAAATCTGACCCAGTGCCCAATTAATGGCATAAACAGTATTTATCTATTGATGATTAAGTGCTGCCCTTGTTCCTCGGTAGGGAAGTTCAATGATGATAGACATCTTGGAAAACAGGTAGATAGACAGAAAGATAGATGTCCTGACTGCTTCAGCCATCCATAACGTGCCATGTGCTGCCATCACTGCTCTAGCCTGACCAATTGCCTCAGTAACATGTTCCATCTTGTCTGATCAATAGGAGCACTTCAGTAACTCTGCAGAGCTGCAGCTATCTGCTAGCACAGGAGGGACCTCATCTTGCCTTCTTGTAAAGAAAGTCATATGGAAGAAGAAAAACCATTAGCTATTTAAATACTTTCATTTAATTGCTTTCATTTACTTGTTTGGTTGGGGTTCTTTGGGTTTTTGGGTTTTTTTTCGTTTTTTTGGGTTTTTTTATCTGATACCTTTTGTACCTGCTCTGCAAATACTTTAGAGCAAAAAGAAAAAAAATTGAATTATCAGAAAATAAATGAACATTGGAAGAGTTTAACAAGAAATCTGAGTTTGGTGCCCAGCCTCCTGTCCAAGCAATTACTGTGTGCCTCAGTTCTTTAGAATTAAGATGGGATTAATGACATCATTCAATCACCTGTTGTAAGGCTAAGGGTATTCATGTGATTAGCAGGCCTACATGAGAGGCAGAATGCTGCTGTTTCCTCCTGAGCTCAGGAGCTGACTGAGATACTGAAGGATGACATGATGCAGAGGTGGAGGATCAAAAAGTCCATGTGCATCATGGGAATTACAGCATTGGAAGAAAAAAAAAATCTGGTTTCTACCTCACAAAATCTTTCATTAACTGGCAAACAAGGACAGAGTAGAATAGAATATTATTCTCCCTGCTACTGTGAGAGTGAGCATTCCTGGTTAGGAGTCTGGGAACATAGAAAATAGCAGTGAAAGACAGAAACTGGGGCCTCTCTCGTGGCACCCTGAGGACATACAGAATGATGGGAAGTTTCTGTGTTGTCTTTGTGATCCTTGAAAGTCCTCCTAACCTCACTGCACACACCAATAGGAGCAAAATCCCGTTTTGTTAAAGTGAAACAAAGCTCTGTTGAAATGATCTGCAAAAGTATAAGGAGAGACAAAATATCCCTTCCCTATAACTTGTTGATCTCCCACATTTCTGGTTTCTCTATTAACATTGGCCAGCCACCTTTTCTGTCCTCTTCTCATTTTTTTTTTCCTTTTCCTGTCAGCTTCCTCCAGCCATGCTTCTTTTCCAGGTGGAAGATGAAAGAAAGGAACAGATAGAGTCAACCACCTAAGCGTCATAAGGCTAAATATTTGTTCACTTGCTTGAGATGCAGTAAGTCCTGGAGTGCTCTCTGTTTACCCAAGAGGATTTCAGCATAGAGGCTTGCTCCAGAAAGGTATTTGTTTAGAAAACAGAAAAATCCTGCAGATCAGTGTAATCTCTGTTACTCTAGGAATTACTGAGAGTGTAATGTGATGTGGGTGGGTGGAATTTTTCTCCTTAGTAAAGCAGCAGCTCATGGGAAAGACTCAGTGCTATAAAGTCTGCATCCTAGGAGAGTCAGAACCTCAGTATCAAATGTCAGAAACTCTGAAGGTTGAGGCTTTTCAATTGATGTTTTAAGTTGTTGTTGAGCAAAATTTTCATTCAACTTAAAAGAATGGGTTTGATCCTTCAGGCTTTTCCCTTATAAACTTCCAGACTAGGACAGCAGCCACATGACAGGGTGAAAAGCCCATTATGTTCTTCAGGACAAATGCCTCCTCCAGAGATAAGGGAGTAAAGACAATGGTGCTGGGAACTTAGCTGCTCATGAACAACTCTGAATTTTGCTCTACAGAGGGAGCCTATTGAGGAATTTTCACCTCAGCTCAGGTTTTATCACTGTGAGGATAGCACAGTATAACAGATGAAGCTACTGCAAGAGGTGGTACAAGAAAACCTGCCTTTAGAAGGAGGGTAATATTTAAGAAAGCTCAAGCAAATAATAGGTTTATTTCAGATTGAAAGTCACTTTTCGTTTTTTCATCCCATTTTTCAGGTTAAAGCCAATGAGCTAAAACCATGTGCATTTGGTGGACAGTTGTTCCGCAAAGATGACTGACAGAAGAAAGGCAAAAAATACAAGCACAGCAGCATGGCACAGCAGAAACCGGCTCATTGGAGATGGGAAATGGACAGAACAGTAGTAGTTATGCTTATTTTTATATTTTTGACATTATTTTATTTATTAAAAGATTTAAAAAATCATTTGAGCAATTGTATTGGTGAGAATGTGGTTTGCTATAAGATTTGAAGTGCACCTGTGGATAATTTCAAAATTGTTTTCTGTCTTTATTTAACTGAATTTGCCACACTAAAACTGAATTAAATAATTGATTTATCAGAAATGTTTTATTCCTCATTCTAGATCTGTGCAGATCTAAGTTATAAACCAGGAAAGCAGCAGAAAGTTGTACTTGTAAATATTTCAGAGAAAACTGCTGTTCTGCAGAACTTTATGCTGTTTTTCTCTGGTGCTATTGAGTGCTGTGCAGAAGCTCATTTGGGAAATGTATTCTTTGATTTTGGTAATCAATTGATCAACATTTGACGCTTTGCTCAGACGCACAGCTATTGTGAAGAGCTGTTCTTTCAAATATCCATTTGATTGTGTTTGTGATGCTTGCTTTATTCAACTCTGCTCCAGGCAAATTAAAATGTACTGCTATATAATAAGTATGGGAAAGTTAGCATTCACAATTTAAGGATAAAACATTTTGACAGTTCTATTCTACATTTGCATTTAAAAATCGTAATGCATTTGATTAGACCCTATGTTTGTTGTAGGATCTCTTGTAGGCATTGCTGCTGTGAGATTGTTGCCTTTCAGGATTTGTTCTGGACTCTGTGTCTGAGGGGGAGCACAAAAGCCTGCTGGTTCCACAGGCATGTTATTTTCTGCTCCATGGTATGTCTCATTCTGTTTAATTTCTGATGGGGCTCCACCTGCACTGCTGCTGCTGTGTCATCTGTGTTTGTGTCTGAGATATTTTGGCTGTGCAGAGTTAGGCAGGTACACGTGCATTGCTCTGCCTTTTGTGCTTGCCGTGCTTTTCCATTGGTACTCAAACTCCCAGTTTTTGAGGCACTGTAGAATCCCCACGGGGACAGAGGCAGGGACAGGAGATGCTGCCACCACAGGCATTATCCTGCTGCTGAACAGGTGATGCTCAATCACAGCGTGGGCACAGACAATGGGCAGCATTCTGAGCTCAGGACAACGATCGCTGTCACAGGCTGATGTCTGAAGGATGGTCACTAAAACTATCAGGATTAATTGCTCCCCTTTTATTTTATCCATCATCTTTCTGCATTAGGAGTGTTCAGGGAGGATTCAAGTAACCTGATATGACATCTGCAACATTGCTATGGCCAAGAAAACTTTCATTCCTGTAATAAGCCTGTCTCAAGATACACTGTCTCAAGACACCCTGTGTAAATTACACCAAGTGTTAAAAAAACCCCAAAAACTAACAAACATGCTGGGTAGATTGTTCAGGCTTTTCAGAAAAGCAGAAATGAAGAAAAAAAAATTGTAGAGTTTACAGGAAAATGTATTTGAACTGAAGTGAGGCCTTCTCCCCAGTCTTTTAGCCAATATTAGAGACTTTGTGTAATTATTAGATTTCCTTTGGGAAGCATGTGGACTTAGGTGATGCCAGAAATTTGTGCAGGAGCCCCTTTCTACATTACACCCCATTACTCAGCCTCCAAAGCCCTGAAAACTCAAACAGCCTCAAACTGCTGTGAACTGTCATTTTCCATACCTTACTTCACATTTGGGAGCTGTTTCTTCTGACTCAGCAATAAATAGCAGAGAAGGGATGGACTGTGGGAATTCAGAGATATTATGTGCACAATGTCATTTGCTGACTGTGAAGGGGACCACTGGTGAATCCTCTCTGTGCACCCAGACTGGGTCTTGCATTGAAAAACATCAAAATCTGAATTATACAGAGGCTATGCAGCACTATGGGTAACTACTTTCGCCTTTTATGTCTTATTATGTTGTTAATTAGTTAATGTTTGTAAAGCACTTTGAAGATGAAAAGCCCTATATAAGTTCTAAGTGTTATTATCTCTAGAGACCTAGGTTCAATTCAAAGGTGCTTAATTACATATGCCATAAATTAGACTTAATGAGTTGTAGAATCATACATTTTATGCAATGCATGCAGAATTCTCAGCCAGAGCTGGGTCTTATGGTCTGCTGCAATACTTCTTTAGGTATTCAGAGCTGTTAAGAAAATTACACAAAAATAGAGCAGATAATTTCTAATAACAATTGGATTGCATTTCAGTACGATTTGGGACTTGTTGGAGCAAATCACTGAGAGCTTTGCTCAGCTGTATCTAGGGATTTTCCAGTAACCAAATTGCTGAAGGTAACAGTTTTGGAGTTATTTTAATTATGATATAGACATAATTCTAATTCATACTTCTGTATTTTGGCTTAGCAGAAGGGTGCTGAGAGGTTTTGGTGTGACTGTTGTCCTTCCAGTAAGACCCTGAAATGTCCCTTTAGAGGACCACTTCATGTTGGGTTATGTTCACAGGCATAAAAGAAGAATTTCCCATCTCTAGAGATACCACTGTGTAATTTATAACAGGCCATTACGAGCGGGTAGCCTGCAAAAAGGGGAAGCCACAGTTATAGGAAAATGTGGTTTCATCGGCTTTGCAGAGCTGAGAGTTTCCATGTTTTGTAACTCACATATTTTGTGGCCAGAAAGCTGCAGACTTTGCCCTGCTGCAGCCCCAGCCTCGGGGCAGATGTCCACAGTGAGCAGGCAGCTTCTCCTGGCTCCTGCCCAGCCAGCAGGCTCAGAGGCACACAAAACCAGCAGGATCACCCACCTGACCTGAAGGGCTCTCAGGTGCTCCTGCAGCAGAATATATCCATTTTACCTTGGGCCTTCCACAGGCATATAGAAGGAGGCAGGATTTATCCTGAGTATAAATCTGCTAGGAGTGATTGTGTTCGTTAGTACAACCCAAGTAGATTGGAAGAACTAATTATTAGCAATTTACTAGGAGTGTCGCTAACAGACTTACTTGAAAGTATTTATCCCGAAGTGAAAGTCATTTGATTTGGTTAATGTTTATTGTAAGCATATGCAGAGTGTCTTCCAGGGGAAAATGTATTTTTGAGTGCTCCAGACAAGTGAAACTGGTGAGCCCGCAGTCCAGAGAAAGCATCTGCAACCGCAGCCAAAAGGGGAACGAGATTTCTGACATTCTTTCAAGACATGTGTTTGAAGCATGGGTTCCCATCACTTTCAGAGCCTCTTGCAGGCCTTTTTCTTTATATAGATTTAGACAAGTCCATGTGGGCCTAGCTTCAGCGGGATAAACGCCTCTGTGATTTCTCCCTCATCCATTCTCTACTCTTACAGTAATGCTTATTTTGAACAGAATGTGTTCTTTAAATGGGCCAGAGCACAGTTCCCTACAGTATTTACCACTCACTTCTCCATATTCCCAAGAAATGGGACTAGTCTTCCACCATAATTACTGGGGTGCATCTCTTTCAAAAACAAGACATTATTTTGGTGAATACTTTTCACATACTCTAATAAATAGGAACTTCACATGAATGCTGATTTGAGCTCCAAGCTGTGGTTAAATGTTTTAATAGTGCAGCAAACTTATCAACAAACCTTTCCTTCCCTACCCTTCCCCCTTCCCTTTTTACTATGAACAGATTTTTATCCGACTGGCTTGTGACTTGGGGATTTTTACAAGCGGGTTTAGGAACTTGTCAAATATTTGAAAATTTGAGTCTGAAAACAAAACAGAAAATCCCACAACTTAAAAGCCCCATATTTTATACATTGTGTGTTAACTGGGTAAAATTTTGACTTGCTGAAATACCTATAGGACTCTATTCTCTGACCTAACTATTAATACTTAACTAGAAGTTACCGGTCTGATGCCTTTTTTTAATACTCCAAGACACCATTTATACTGACATAATGCACTGAGCTACCAAATCAGTGAAGCTGCACAGCACTCTTTGTTTCCAAATGCCTGTAGCCTTTTGTCAGAAGGTGGTAAGAATATTCATATTGGTTTTATTTAACTTTGGTATTTCCAGCCTCCTTTCCTCCTCTGTTTCCAAGATGTCAGTGACTGACATACTCTGGCAGTGATATCACTGCTCTCAGACATGAGTGAAGAACCTCTCTGAGCAAGTGGGACAGTTGTGAGCTTGAGCAGCTGCCCTGAGGTGCCTGTTGCAGGGGCACCAGGCAGCAGGGACAACTTACAGCAGGGATCACCTTGGTACTGCCAGACCTTCCAGTCTGGCCAGGACACCACAGCCTGGGGAGGCTGCTCCTCCAGACAATGCTCATGGGCTCAAGAAGCAGTAAATGTGCATGGAGAAGCAACTTGCTAAGTTAATGTCCAGTACAGAACTCTGGTCACTTGGTGTTTGTGTCTGCTTGGGAGTTTTACAAAAACTGGCCATGCTTTTGGCTTGTGACTTCCTCAGACATTTTCCTGTGTTAAATCCCTAACTTAACTAAGCACTGATCTTTCTCCTCTGAAAATCTTTGGCTGTGGAAGCATTGCCCCTGCAGGAGGTCTGGAAGACTTCTGGATCATTACTGGTTCTGACTTCCTCTCTCTGTGAGCAAAGAGTCATCACAGGTCAACTGCAGAGTGAAAAGTGCGGCAGCAAACTGTGGGGTAAGCCCAGAGTTAATACTGATGTGTCTTTATACCACAGTGGATGAAAACCATCCATGCCTCCTGACAGAATATGGTACAGATGTATGTGAATCATCACAAACTTGTTGGTGCCTGTTGTCTCAGTGGGCCTATGGATTTTTTGTCAGCAGACTTGTTCTGCTACTACTGGTCTGCTGCATGATTCTTGAATTCCTTTCTCTCTGCAGTCCTGTTGCAGAAAGAAAGAAAATAAAACACAAAATTTAAAAAACAAAGTGTCTGGTCTGACAGCATTAAGAATTAGAATTACAGATATTTAATTCCAATAGTTGCATTATGACACCAAATATTTTAGTCCCTTGCACACAATGTCATGTGCATATTACTTCAGCAAGAAGCTCTGTCCTCTGTGGATTAAGAGCGCACCTTCAGTTTAATCCTCAATTAAGTAAAACATTTCTATTCTGAATGATAGTTAAATTTAAGTTTTGACATATCTCCAAGTCCATTGTATTTGATGTCTGAGGTTAATGAGGTTAACAACAGGCTGAAGTGCTGTCCTGAATCAGAGTTTTATTTGACAATGCATAACAAAGTACATGTGCACACCAACATTTCTATTTTAAGATTTCCTCAGGAAATAGGCAATGAAATTATTTAATAAGTATTCATCAGGAAATCTGCTTTATTATGACTATGTCTTTACAGTTAAGCCTAAACTTAGTTCTGCATTAGGTGTTGGTTGAAATTTTGGTTTAAGTAGGAGGGCAGTCCATGACTTTATGAATCTATCATGACAGATTTATGAATTGAGGTGGTCAAGTCACACTATTGCCTGACAAAGCATATCAGAAAGCTGTTAGACTTAAAAATGAACAATTCCATAAAGCTGGAGTTTGTCATGGAAACATCATCACATCAACTAATTGGCGTTACTCATTCGCCCCATTAGAGTAATTATTTGTAATTGTTAGTATTGTAGCATATGGCCACATTTAAGCAGTGCATATTCCTGGGAGGAGCTGGGTCATTCATGAGAGAAACTGAGAAATTGGGTTGAAAATGTCAAATCAGGCAAGCAGATGGAATTATTTCACTTGCTCTTAAAACCAATTTATTTTTTTTCTCTTACTTCCTCATACAGGCAAACAGGGAAGCAAGCTAATGCTATCTCCTGCTTTCACCAGATAAAAGTCAGAAATACCATAACCACTAAAAGACATCTTGAATCAAGAAACACTTTGATGGACCCAGTCTTCAGGGTTGCATTGAGTTCCTCAGACAGGTACCTGTGAGCCAGCAAGGCACACCTGTGTCACTGAGAAAGGTAGAAATGGCCAATGTGTCATCAATGAGCCTGTGTTTGGACCCTTCTGCTAGCACACGAAATCAGGGTATTTATTTATCAGAAAATCTATTGCAGTTGTTTTTGTCTTGCATTGATAATGGGACTCGTACTGATGTGATTTAAGAGACAGAATTAAAAAATAATCAAAACCTGCAATTGCTTAATCTAGATTTCTGGGAGGAACCATTGCAACTTTGCTCAGAATTACCCATGATTATTAAAAATGCTCTTTTGTTCTTACATTAATTTGCTTACAGACGGATTTATAATATCCTTTAAAAAATTGATGTTACACCCATCTGCATGTGTTTAAGCTCAGTCTGCTAAAATGTACTGCTTGAGCTCATGACGAAAGCTACAACTATTGTTTGCCTGCACAATACAAAAGGAAATAAAATGAAGGGTTCAGAATGGACTGTTGCAAATCAAGACTTCAAAATTTCAGTTAAACTGCTTTTTGTTCAGTATCTTTTATTACAAGAAGAGGCACTTATCACAGATATTTGGGATATTTGGCAGTAAAACCATAATACTGACTGTTCAGATGATGATGAAGCAGTGTTATTGTCTTCCACTGCCACTAAAGTCGAAGTTTCCATTTACATCAATTTTTTAAAATTGGGGTGTTTGGTTCTTTTTCCACAAAGATCTCAAAGAGATAAGTTAAGCATATTAGCCTGAATGTGGCAGTTAATATGCTGATGTTAAGAACATACTTAAAGCCAAGAGCTCTTGGCTAGGCATTTTGACTCATTAAAGGAGAAATAAATGTCAAAATGAAGAAGGTAAAATTGTAATACAAAATCTATTAATAAAGCATTCTGAAGAAACTGCCTGTTATTTGTTACTAAAGGAGTTGATGAACATTTCTGTAATGAACAAAAAGGGTATCTATAAGAAAATATTCAGTTTCCTTGCTTACACTGAAGGAATTTTATATCAAATGGATAGAGAAATTCTCCTTCATTGTTCCAATCATAAGATCAGTGTCCAATGAATAGCAATTCATGCAGTCTTATGACCTGACATCCTATGTCCAATCAACTTGTGGGAAGTGATGGAGTTTTTAAATGCCACAGAGAGGTGACAGCCTGGAAAAAACTAATTAAATAATGTTTTTAAATTGTGTTCCTTAGGATCTTTCACTAAAAAAACAAGCTCAATGGTAAAAAAAATAGACTAAGAGGGTGCTGATGTCATTGCAGCAGCAGTAGTCCAAGAGTAGATTGTATATTGCTTAAATGATTCAGATGCTTTGATACGGTTTGGCAAATGAAAACCTCCTCTTACTGTAAGTCATTTTTAGCATCTGGATTTGCATGCATGTATTATATCTGTTATATTAATTACATCTATTTTCACAGGTATAGACAGATGTACCCCAGTCGTGTGGCACCCATGAATAGATCCAGTGAGCCTGTGCAGCTGTGTTTTGATCAGCAGAGAGGGTTCCTGGCATGGAGAACTGAAATCACCTTGTGGGTATGACAGGCACATCTAAGTATGTAGCAAGTGAAAATCAAGGGTTTCTCTAAGGAAGAAGAAAGGACACTACCACAAAAAATTAAAAGTAAAGTAACCTTTAATAATCGCAGCAATGCAAACCCCATTTTATGCATTGCTCTAAATTGGCATTTAGCCATCCATCATTTGCTGGCTCATAAAGGTGATTTGTGCTCTTCCCTCCCTGTTTTAGGATGGCCTCTTTTCAGCACTCCTTTCCCATAGGCACACAACTGGGACCCAAACAATTTTTGTCTCTTCCTCTGGAGCTCTCTAACACATGGGAAAAGGAGGAGCTGTGAGCAGCTTGCTTTCTTCTTCGTTGTGTAATGCTATTTATAAACTCTGCCGATGGACACTTGGGAGGTGTCTAAAATGTTAGACAAGGAAATGGGTATAACTCAGAGGAACCCTGACCTTGACTGAATAGGGTCAAAAAGCCTCAACCACCTCTTTCATTTGAAACTCCTCATTTACAGACTCAGACTTCCATTGTCGCTTAGAGCTGACAAATACGTATGGGGTCTATGTTAGTCTGAAAGATAAGAGAAGTGCCGAGGAAACTTCTCCGTGTGAGCGCTCAGAGCCCCCCTGGCAGTGCCAGTGCCAGTGCCAAGGACAGAGGCTGGCACACCAGAGCCCCCTGGCAGTGCCAGTGCCAAGGACAGAGGCTGACACACCCAGAGCCCCCTGGCAGTGCCAGTGCCAGTGCCAAGGACAGAGGCTGGCACACCCAGAGCCCCCCTGGCAGTGCCAGTGCCAAGGACAGAGGCTGGCACACCCAGAGCCCCCCTGGCAGTGCCAGTGCCGAGGACAGAGGCTGGCACACCCAGAGCCCCCCTGGCAGTGCCAGTGCCAAGGACAGAGGCTGGCACTGCTGGCACCGAGGTCTCTCCCCGCATTCCCTCCAGGCTTCCTCACCCGCTCCACCCCGGCTTTGCCATGGCAGTCTCAGCTGTCTCGTTCCATGAAATCCCTTATTCCCGGCGCAGTGGCACAGGAGCAGCCCGAGCTGGAGCCCGGACTTTCACACCCCTCATCCCCTCCCTTCTCCCCAAGGCAGGTCCCGCTCCGGCCCCCGCCGCTCTCCGTGCCCATCACCTCGCAGGGGACACCCGTCTCCTTTGTTAAGCAAAGGATGGAGATTCCCGGCTCCTGCTGTGTCTCTCAGTGTCCATTCACCCGGCTGGCATCCCCATCTCCACGCTTTTGTTATCCCAAGGGCTGGCACTTCACGGCCCCTTATCTCGGGTCCCACCCTCAGCTCAATCTCCATCTCCACCTGCGAGCCGGGCTGCACCAGCAGCATTCCTCAGCACACTCCGTCTGGATTTAGGGACTGCTGGGATTAGACAAACTCTTTGTGGAGAGCACACAGTTTCTCTCACCTCAAAAGGTTGTAGCACGATATTGTGGAAGTGCAGAAGTTTGTGTTCAGGAATCCTGTTTGGGTATCCCCAGGCATTAGCAGCTAGCAGCTGAGATCAAGCTCCAACTTCCCAATTCCCAGGTCTATTTGTAGATGTTAATTAAGCTCCTGAGGAAACAAACAAACAAACAAACAAACAAAAAAGGACTGAGCTCTAAATTATGGATCTAAAAGTTTGAATTTTTCCTCCTGACATTTAGAAATCTAAGGCTGTAAACCACCAAAAGCTTTTGAATAAAACGCTTGTGGTCATTTCCAGACTTGGTCACTACAGATATTTATTGAGCTTCCTGGTGCAAAATATTATCTCAGGTCCTTTTTGCTGAGTATGCTGAGAATTATTTACCAAAATAGTTGATGAAGTTTCATGTAGAATATATTTCAAGTATTTGTTTGCTATATTATGCACCTCTTTCAAGCAGATTTTGTTTTGTTGTAATGGAAATCCCTCTTAGTGCCAGCTGTTTGACCCAGGAAAGCATTAGCCAACCAACAAAGTTTGCAGCTTTCAAGTAATTCTCAGTATTTTTGTTTCAATATTCTTTGTATAACATCTTTCTCGCTGCCCAAAGCCACATATGGACAGGCCTTTCTTATCACTAAGGATAACTTGTATCACACCAGCAGTGAAAAGGGACCTGCAGAAAGCGTAGATGTAGTTAGAAGCCCCTTAATGTCCTTTCACACCATTGGAGCAGCAGACAGGAATCTTTAGCCTGTTCCTTCTGTTTCTCTGCTGGAAGTGCTTCAGCTAGGCCTGGTGTGGGTTGGGAACTGGCAATTCCTCCCCTCCTGCTCCTGAGCTGCTGAGGAGCAGCCTCACCAACACACTCAGCACAAGGGCATTTCTTCACATTTATCTTAGGTTAGCACTTTCCTTTATTTAACTGTCTCTGATCTGACTATATCTGATCATTCCTTCATCTCATTTTCACTTAACCTTTTGCCCTCTACACAGACTAAGCATCCTATCAGATATCTCCCAAGGGACCTTCTTTTCCCCCCACTCCCCCTTTCTCCACTCTTTCTCCAATTTAGGTGCTTTATGCCACTCCTGCTAATTTACCTGATTACATGGAAGGAGCTGTAGATCTTTTTATAATTGCTGTTTTACTTAAAACATTGATTCTTTAGCTCCCGTCTGTTTTCAGGTCATCACACCTCACTGGAGGTTTCCCTGGCTTAATGAGCAATTCTGAAACCACGGGAAGTACCAGACGATGGGGGTCAGTGTACATTCTGATATTTGAAAGCCACTCCATAACATCCACGAGAGGATTCTTGGCACCTGCCTAGTTAAACTGAATGTCCAATGTTATCTCTCTAGGCAAGTACGATTCTGGCAATCACTGTAGTTCTATTTCACTCATTCTTGTCTTTTTGACACCAACACATTAATTCTCCTTTGGCAGCTGTAAGAAGTTCTCTCTCTTTTTATTTTTATTTAATATGATTGATAATATTGAATATTTCTTTTAGCATTTTACTGCCATTTTTGGGCTAGGTGATAGTTTTTGTGTTTGGATGTTAATCTCCAACGTGCAGTAGCACGTCTTCCAATCACTTGCTCATTATAGAACTCATTTATAAAATGTGCTGTTTAATTTACGACTGCCTGTGAAGCCCCACCTATCACTGGCCCTCCAACACTCCCACTGTCAAAGGTCACATAAAGAAAATTATTTATTTGTACAGAAAATCCTTCTGGTGTAACACAAGGAATGGCAGTCCTTGGACATAACTTGTCTATATGTTTTCATAGGAGGCACTAGAAAGAAATACATTCCAGAAAGTGTGCAAATAATGCAGGTTCTCTGGTTCAATGCAGGAAACGGCCCAACTGAAATGTAGTGGCAAAAAAAAAGTCATAATTTTCTTCACTTCCAGTTTCTTGGGGGGAAAAAAAAAGGTTGTCTGAGGAGACACAAATATGTAAAAACAAAAAGACCTCCCAGGATGACTTGAAATATGTTCAAATTACACATCTACTCCCTGCTCCCTAGAACCCAACAAATATTTCTTTGGCCCTACAAAGTATTTTAGTTTGAACCCAGGAAACCTCAGCTTGACCTTGAAAATAAGATTCCTCAGTTTTCAAAGTAAATTTCTCAGCCACATTACTGGAGGAGTTGCACTTTTCTGATTGGACATATAAAACTTGTCTCTTTTGGCAAATGGGCCAGATTATACTGCGGGGAACTGCTTGTTTTCCAATTAACTGACCACAGGCGCTTTCAAACTCTCTTTCTCAACTTCTACACCTCAGTACAATGCTGGTGGAAAGGTTAAAATATCTGTTAGGGCTGTTAGGGGCAGGGTGAAGCCAGTGGAATGCAGTAGCTCCTATCTGGGTATCCAGAGCATCTCTCTACAGTGATTTTGTTTTGTCTTCTCAGGTTGTAGTGGATGGTTTAACAGCATTTGATGGTGTAGCATCCTTCCAGCATATCTTGAATCCCATTTGAGATTTTAGATTGAGTATGTCTGGATTTGATCAGTTTTATCCGTTTGTTTTCCTCTGATGTTTTTCTCCTCTGGCAGCTGCATTAACTCTTCTTTCACCCAGGACTGACTCCATGGTAGATGTAATGAAAATACTCTTTTGAAACACTTAGACATCATCTTCTGACATCTGACTCATATTCAGGTATAAATTTCCCAGGTCTGGTTATCAGTTCTCTGCAGAAAAGTGCAAGCACGTGTTCCACATGGAGTGTAAAAGGACAAGAAAGGTCTCAAATTCCTCTTCTGATGACCAGTCCATGTCTATCAACTGATGTTGAAAATCTCTGTGACCACAGCCTTCCTTTAATGTCATAGCTCAGACATAACTGCCTTTTGTCCAACAATCTTGTTTAAACCAGACCAAAATACTAAAGATGAAGACTTTGATTGGCATCTACCATATTAATTGAATTAAACCTGGCTTAAATTCTAACAAAAAACCAAATGCACTATTGGGTGTTAAATAAAATAAGGTGATGCTTTTTCACAATGAGCCTTTCTGTTTTTGCTTCAGTTTGAGTTTCTCACTTGAGGCCAGCCACACATGCTGAAATGCTGTCAGCTGGTGTTTCACAGGGGCTTCTGGTTCAGGGCACCAGAGCAGGCTCCCAGCTGCCCAAGCTGTGGCCCTTGCACCTCCCCAGGTCCTGCTGACTCCTGGGTGTGCTCAGGGTTTCATTGGGCTGCAAGTTGTAGCCACGTGGTGCAGATTTAAGAGCTCTGTGTAGCTCAGGTAATATCCACACATCTGAGAAGGACAGTGCTGCTATCCAAACAGAATGAACCTTTGAACTTTGTTAGGTTTTTAATATGACATTAAGCCTCAGATTTATAAAACCAAACCAGAGCAAAACAAAAGAGTGCTTGCTTTCATTCTGTGTTCTGATTTTGAACTGGACTGTCAGCAAAGCAGACCTTTTACCTATAAACAGATGGCACACCATTCTGTGGGATTTTCCCACATTTGATGAACACACATCAAGTCCATTTACATGAGCATGGAAAATATTAAAATGACTACCAGGTCTGCATAGTGTAAGACACCTGGAGCACATTGCTGCCAGCAAGCTTCTGAGGTGGGGATATTCTGGCACACAGTCATGGTTCTGGGGACTGGGCCATTTTTGACTCAGGTTATTGCATCTTTTGACACCTAAAGACATGTTCACCTCTGACCCAGAAACATCTGCAACGTCAAACTATAAAAACGGGAATGGAAATGTAGCCTTTTTTTCCCCTTACTGTTATTTTTATTTTCTATTGAAAAGGGTTTTAAAGGGTCTATGAAATGTAAAATTGCTTTTTTGCCATAGTTGCAAAACTCATTTCAGTTTTTATCTGAGATGCACTTGTAGCAAATTTCCAGATTTGAAAAACTAATGCAATAACTCACTCTGAGGCCCAGTCTGAGCAGAACCTGGGCTGCATCTCTGGGGCAAGCAGGGGGACTGTGACAGTGGCCAGCCTTGTCCCCACTCCCACCATTCCCCCCCACTCCTCCCCAGCAGTTTATACTGCTTGCAAAGTTCTTGTATGTTCTGACTTTGCTTCCTAAAGTAGCCCTGGCTGATTTTAACTCACCACTTTTGCTCCTTTCTGTGCAGGCAAAATTGATAATCATTATTGCCATTACTGCTGCTCCTGTGACACGGCCCAAGACCAGAGCACCAGCTCTCCTGGTGACTGCACCAGGGGCTGCAAGTTCCTGTGCTGCAAACTAGTACCAAGTGGAGTCTTCTATGCACAGAATTTATTTCTTTTTTACTTAATTTTGCCTCGTAATTTTTGGCCCTAAAAACTGAGCTGGGACCTTTCTGTGTGTCAGTCTTTTCTCCTGTAGAATTAACTGTGTGGTTTGTAGTAAAATGGGATTATCTTTGAATGAATAGTACTATGAAAATCCCCAGAGTTATTGAAGTCAATTTTTTCTTTCATTTAATATGAAAGGTAGAATATAGGGCAGAGTAACTATGTTGGTGGGTATGTTGTTGCTGTGGTTGAGTTTGCCAAAATTAAGAGATTTCCCGTTGGAAAACAAGAACAACAACAACAATGGGGGAAAAAAAGCCTCAACCAAGCAAAAAACTTTGGAAAAGTTTCTCTTTTCTGAGTACAGGCATTTTATGTTAGAGCCTTAGAGCTGATTCTGTCTCTCCCAAGTTATAAACCCTTATGGATGCACCATAAAGATGTCCACCTAATGCAGAGAAAAGCAGATTAATTGATCACAGTAATATATTCTTATCCACTGAATAAGAGCATTCCACACATTGTTTCTTGTTTTGTTTCTGGCTTGTAAATCTTCATTGTAGGATACAAATGAAAATGACCCAAATATGTATTATTTATGAATAGGACTCTCAGATATTATGCTTTAGATTGATTGTGTTAGACAGGATATAACAGAAGCACAATAAGTCAATGAAAAATAAAAAGCAGAAAAAATGTTTCATGCTAAAAATGTAGTTCTAGTGACACCTCTTATATAAAGGACATTTCCAACACATTGACATTTATATTTATCATGGCTGTGCGTGTGATTTACAGTTGTCTAAGGTACTGAATATCAGGAATATCCATGCACATACACACCCCTTTGAATGATGGCAAGACATAGCCTGCTGCATTGCCCCTTATACAGCAAGCTTTTCCTCCCCTTTTTATTTTTCTTCTCTAGCTTCAGGGACACAGAGGAAGCAGTAGATCAATAGGGTGTCTTGACTGAAGTTGCCTGCAGCACTTCCATTTCTCAGACTGGACACTGATGCTAACTATCAATAGCAATAAGAGGCTGTCTCAGACAGAATTAAGGCTCCTTCTTCTGCATGGCTGTCTGGTGCTTACTGATAAACATCTTGTGCACAGGATTGCAACAAATAAACCATTTCAAGTGTGCAAACTGGCCACTGTCATTCTTCCTATTGATACTTGCTGTGGGCTGAAGGGACTGCTAGCTATTTTCATACAGTTGATAACATGTTAGATAAGGGTACAGATGGATAATAGTACAAAGGCATAATGCTATAAAGTGTAGAAAAATCATTGATGAAATTCTCTCTGCTCCTGTAGAAACCCTGAGACAACAAAAGACGAAAATATTGACTTATGTTCAAACTATTTAAGAGAAGCTACAGCTAAATTTAACTATTTATTAACCTCTGATTTTTAGGTAATGTTAAAGATATCCTGCCAAGCTATTTTATTCAGATATTTTTTCATTTATAAGTCCTGGATTTGCTAGTTTATTCTGGAAATAAAAGTCACCAGGGGCTAGATGCAGGTATGATATAGATGGGGAGGTGCTGGGCAGCATCATTCACTTGTCGTTTGGCCTGAGCTGTATACCACACTAGCAGTTGCTAATTTTGGAATAACTGAGCATCTTTAGCCTCCCTCCCTGCAAACAATCAATTTCTCAACTGATCTATAGCTCTGTAGTTTATTCCTGGTTTTCAGCCTGAACAGGGATGAAGAATCAGGTTCTCACCCATCCACATGAAGTCACCATTAAAATACCATGGCTGAGATCTTCTTGGTGGTAAGTCCTGAAAACTCTGCCTGAGTCAGGTGTCCAGTGGAGTTATTGCCAATTTAGCAATGTAGAGCTCACATGCTAATTGGGGTTTATTTTTCTTTTAATTTTACTTTAAATGGACTAGGTCAGGGGAAGTGGTTCATATGCTCTGCTGTAAAATCAACAATGCCTCATTTCATATTTCATATCCTCCATCTGTGGAGCTCTAACCATTTATAGGATCAAACAATTTGGCTCTGAGACACCTCCAGCTTTATATGATATGGGCTTTTCAGATCAGGAGGCTTGTTTTCAGAGGGCAATTTTAGTGATACATTTTGGGTTTCAGACCATCCCAAACAAAATGTATCATGTAACATTGTCTTCTTTCATACCAATGTTTTGTATTACGTACAGCAAGGCTGGTGTATTTTATAGGATAAGATTATTCTGTTGTTCTTAAATGCTTAAATTAGGATGGTAGATGAGAAAATCCTCAAGATTTTAGGTATACCAGTTACAAGTAGACCTACTAAAAATATTTGCATAAGAAGATTCCTGAATATGTCAATAAATACCTGTAGTTATTAAAAGAAATGAAATAAAATGTTAACTGATATTTAATTTAGGAGAAGAAAGAACCAAAAAGAACATACTGCAACTCATAGAATAATTACTTACTGATATAGATATTTTCACTCTTTTTTTTTTCTTTTTTTTTTTTTTCTGTGTACCATGTGCTGCAGTCAGACTTGCCCACCACACAGGAGCAGTTTGGGGGTGGAATAGTTAATGTCTGTCAACTGCTCAGAATCACTGCTGTTATTAATTGTCCTCCAGTATGGAACATGTACATTTTACATTAATACCCTGACTAGTGACACAGAGCATGCAGTTTCTAGCTAGGGAAGCTGGAATTTCAGAAATAGCTTGGCTCTTCACTTTGATTACTTTCTGGCTGGAGAGCTGGAGTCAAGCTAATTCATTTTGTAAACATTGCTGGTCATTCATGTACAGTGCATGGCATGAATCAGGGCTGGACACTCAGGCGGGTGCAAGTTCAAAAGTCCAGATGGGAATTCCTGTTCCACGGCACGGAATAATCCATGCACAAAGAGGGATCATGCATGTACTCAGACAAAATTCCCAGCCCTCAGAAGGGAAGGTTTCCTTAAGAAAGGTGAAAAGACAAGGGCCCTCACTATTTGCTGATGAGCAATCCACCCCTTGCACCCTAACAGTCGGCTTTCAACAAATATTTATACAGCTCAGGGATACAGCTAGAGCTGCAACATTTCAGCACAGATATTAGGCCACAACCTCAGCTAGTCTAAATTGGCCTCAGTGGCATTACAGTGATTTACAGTGGGTGAGGTTCTCCCTCCTTTCATTTTTTCCTCAGTGTGTCTGACACAGTACACTCTGCATGCTTCCTTCAGATGAAGAGTGTATTCGTTTTAAAGTAAAAAATAATTTTAAACCAAACTCTTCATCATGCTAAGGTTTGTCCCAAATTTTAGGAGGCCCTCAGGAAAAAAAAAAGATCTGTTACAAAGGTGACTGTGAGTTTTCTGTAGCACAGCAGCACTCAGTTGAGTTGGGGTGGTAAGGCAGAAAGCATTCCAAAAAATCGATTATTTTGTTAGAAAAAAGAGGTTACAGATATTTATACACACACAAACATAAAATCTGGTTTTACTGCTCCCACTGAAGAACCCCATTGTGTGTATAGGTTTAACAGCAACTACACAGAGATGTAAGTACACAGTTGTGTATTATAATATTTGTTTCTTAATGTCACTAAGCCAGAATTCTTCAAAAATATATGAAGTCTTAATTTTTCCCCAGTTCTTCAAAACAGAAAACATTAGTAAAGCAGTATTTTTTCCCAGTGTGACTTGAAGCTGGAGACAGAGAAATGGATAACATTACATATTTTCTACACAAACTGAGCGATTAATTTAAATGATTCCCCTAAATCAAAATTACTAGACTTTTTGGCAGCCTTTGAAGTTTAATGAATGTTTATTCTTGCCATCAAGTGTAGGTTTTGGGACACCCTGCAGGACCTCTTAAACAAGATATCTAAAGCTATTTATATAAAATAAGTCAAGTCCAAGATGTTTTTATTAATGTTATTAAGAGAAGGCAAGAATTTAAAAGTAGTGAATATTCTGGTTTAAAAATTTTAAATTAAAGATAGAGAATTGTCACTGTGCTGTCTATGTCTATAGCTTAGGGGTTAAACATTAACTACATTTCTGATGATTTCAAAAGTAGGCATGAACAGGTCTGTTATGTAGGTGTGTGCTCTCCTGGTTTCCACTCTTTTAGGGACACAGAAAAGCTGCTGTGCTCTTATCCTTCACAATACATTTGGCATTCCTTTCAAATGTCTCTTATCAAAGTTGACAACAAGTACCTATTACTTACAGACATTTCAATGTGGGTTTTCTGTAGAAGAAAATTAAATCAGGTCATGAGATGTAATAAACCAGACATAGGATTTCCAAATACATTCTTTTTCTTTTATGGTTAATACTTTTTGAAGTGCACTACTGAAAAGCTGCATAAATGTAAAACCTGTTTTGCTCTGATGACTGTGATTGATTAAAACAGTAGGTAATGTTCTTGGAGATGTTTAGCTTCTGATAACTCAGCCATACAGACGTTCTCTGATTTTTTTTTTTTTTCTGGAAGGCCATTTTCACATGTACAAAAAACCGTTGCAAACTAGATATTTTTTATATCTAAAATTCACAGCATGTCTTGCTGTTAAATTGCCACCTTAGAGGCCTTTTTTAAATTTCATTGAAAATGCATATTAAATCAAAGTGATAGACACATGTAATGTAAAATGTCTGTCAACAATTAGAATCCCATTTGGAAGTTTGTAAAGCATAACAATTTAAAATGAATTTAAATTGAGAAGGAAAGTTTCTAGATTGAGAAAAAAAGTTTTAGCCTGCAGTATTGCAATTTTGTTCAGAAGAAATCCTGATTTTTTTTTCTCTTTTCTGAGTGAAAGAGGAATAAAAAAGCTAGAGCTTCTAATGTCATTAGTTCACTATCATCTGCCTGTCAAGCAATTTCATTCTTTCTGCAATAAAGCCCAAAGTATATCAAGTATTCGATTTTGAAAGATATAATAAAGCATCAAGCCTGTGAATAATCTAGTCCCATGTAAATCATGTTGCCCTGTCATGGAATCATAGAATGGCTGGGAGAGACCCCAGAAGATCATCTGATCCAACCTTTCCTTTTCCAGGAACCTAGGACACACTGCAGCTGAGCTACTTGATGAATTTGTGCTCTATGCTTTGAAAAGTGCAACTGGTTTTATTTGGACAGACTAAATCCCTACCCAGGGATTGAAAAAGATGCTTCTAGGGAAACTTCACAAAATATCCTTTGTATTCTTCTGAGATTTTACAAGCCCTGAAAACCATGGGATCCGCAGGCAAAACAGAGCAGTGGAACACTGAGGCCAAGAGCCTCCCGGGCAGTTTTGGCCCTTGACTGTGTGGCCACACCACTGAGGACTTGCCTACCTAAATGGGGGCTGGGATTGCCAGTTAAAAGCATACAAAGTTTGGGATGACACCTGGATTTTCTTGAACCTAACAAAATCTAGGGTTAAATTAGGGTTTATGGCTAATATTTATTGAATACAATGTAAAGATCTACAATATGGTTTGCTATAAAATGGAAGAATTTTCCATTAAGTTCAAATTTTGCAGCTTTTTTTTCCCAGTTTTACAACATGCACATTTCCAAGCAGTATCCAACAATGTCATCTTTCTACACTGAAATTAATATAATCTTGTTGATATGTGCCAACGCTTCGAGTGCAGAATGTTGTATTCTCTGTGGTGGTATATAACTCCTTAAAAGCAGATACACCTCCAGGACAGATATATTTTGTGCAATTTGTCCAGATTAAATTCTGGTTTTTTTCTAGACATTCCACTTATCACTTTGATTTTATGAGAATGATAATAGGAAAGCAGAATAATAAGAAATGCAAAGCATATTCTGCAGTTAATTTCTGAACGGAGAGTAAATCCCTTGAGAACTTTACGTAGTGTGTTATTGGCTATAATTATTGCAAAAATTATAGTGTGACATCACCAAAAATGGATGCAAATTACCAGCAACAGTTTTTGTCTTTTTTTTTTTTAGTATTTTTATTGTCTTTGAGTAATCCTGTTGAAGAGCCAAGATTACCTGTGATTAGCTGATTTGAACAGGTGGTTTAAGGGGCTGTACTCCTAAAATGTCAGGGTTGTTTTGCTTCGAGAAGCAGCGAGTGCTTTCCCAGCCAGCAGCAGGCAGCTCCTGCAGGCTCCCCTGAATGTGGCAACCAGCACCAGTTACTGCATTTTGTTGCTCTAGGCAAAACATGAAAGGCAGGCCCCTCACGAGGCACAGTCTAGCACAGGAAAGTGTTAGTGAACATTCTGCAGCCCTGGGCAGCTGCTGCTCTGGGGGCTGCTGGTGGCAGTGCTGGCCAGGATGCAGATGTACCTGTCTGCCCCTTGGGCTCACATCCATCCCGCCTTGTACCTCTGCACTGGGTTTAATTATTGCTTCTGCTCAGTGTGACCATTGCTGGACATGGGCAGATCTTGCCTCACTTTAGGGCAATCTGTCAGCAGTGGGAACAAGGAGCAGCAGGTCTGGCAGCGCTGCCTGAAACTGAATTTTGCTATTTGAAAATTCTAGGAGTGAAACAAAGAGTAAATGAATGATCCTGCTTGTACAGAGTGAGTACAGCAATGTTATTGTGTTGTAAGATTATATGTACAGTGTTGGAGAGGACAGTACTGAAACTGGAGGAGGGAATGGACCTTATTTATCCTTCCTTTAATTCCACTTAATTCAGTGCATTTACAATGCATTTGGCTCTATGCTTCCATTAAACTGTTATTCTTATGTATTATGGCATTGCTTGTGCTTTTGTGCAGCATGAAAATGGAAGCTGCTTCAACTGCAGAAGAAGCCCAGCTTCTCTCTAAACTTGAGAGGCAGAACAAGTAACTTCAAGCCTTAAAATATATGGGAGTGCAAAGGTGTGCAGCTGTCAACTAAACATGTTAACAAGAGTTCTCACTAAGAGGTATGGGATTTACATGCCAAGCATTGTCACTGGTGCCTTCTCGAAATCTTTCCCCTCTCTAGCAGTTGTTTATGCTCCTCTGCAGTTAGTAATGGCCCTGCTCTGGCACACTCTCACAAATACAGCTCCTCTCGGAAACCCGTTTGTATAGACTGGGGGCTTAGACGCATATTTTGTTTGCAAACAGCTGGAACAGCTTACCAAGTTACTGCATCACGCACTGCTGCCCCGTGCAGTGATTTCCATCCCTAGCGGTGAGGATGTCGTGCAAACGTTGGTGCCAACGCAGAGCAGCACAGCCCGGGAGAGCCCCTGCCCATTGCCCGGCTCAGCTGCTGGGACAGGGCTGTGGGGCAGGGAGGAGCCGTGGGCAGGGGCAGCTCTGCTCACCACACCTCCAAATTCACTCCTGAGTGGCTCTAGACCGAAACACTGCGCATGCTGTGCTGTCAGCGTTCTGCTCCCTGCACAAGCATGAGTGACACTGATGATGTTTAGGGTTGGGCACTTACATTGCAAGCTTCTGAGGAAAAGAAAAGTGTCTTTTCGTGGTCTCAGAAGTGAGTAAATGATGTATCCTTCTTTACAAATGGAAGTAGAATAAGCACTGGTGTTTGGTGTAATTCCTAAATGTGCCATGTTGTCTTATACTCAAGTACAATTCTCCCTCTTTTGTTTTGCCTGTTGCAGTACATGACAAGCAGTTGAATTGCTGAACCATTACAGACTGGGGCTACATTTGTCTTTGCACATATGATTTTTGCATCACATGTCTTTAGTATTATCTAAAACCTACTCAAGCTTTAAATTCTCATTCAGGCAGTACTTCTAAGGTGTCAGTGGCTAGGAGCAAGCTCAGATGAGCTTAATGATTGTGTGTAGTCCTGGGGAGAGCCAGCTAGTCTGCAGAAAGCTGCTTAAGGATGTAAATAGACATGTTCTGCAGCTCTGGACACTGCATTTGAGAGGGAATTTGGAGTTCTGTGAAGAAGGGCTGAAACACAGAATACGTAACTCAGGGTGAGATTCAAGACATGGCTTGTACAGCAGGATGAAAGTCCAGGCTTACTATATAAAGCATATGAAGGATGGAAACAATTTTTCTAACCCCAAATCTGGTTTCTGGATTTCTGAGGAAGGGTCTTTTAAGTCTCTTTGTGAGGATTGCTCTTTGAATCCTGTTACTTGAGCTTTTCTTACGTAAAGAAAGGAAACTGCGAGTCTCATTTTCTAGGTGATAACTGTGTGATCTTGGGTTTATGAAGCAGTACTTTCCAAGGCTCTTTCTGGGTCACTGATGTAATATCTGCTGATAGTTCAGTAGAGCTGGCTGGCAGCTCGGTGCTCAACTCTTTCTTTTCTTCTGAGGAATTTTTCTAAGAAATCAGAAACTCCTGGAGTTACCTTTTGAGGTAGGTAATGGCTGTTGTTGCCATCTGAACATTATATGATCATTAATGGGAAGAAAAGAAAACTGCAGAAATGTGGCTGGGGATCAGATTGCTCCATGAGGAAATGGGCTCCCCACAGGACCCAGATAGTGCATGTGCAAGTCTGTGAGCAAACACATTTGCACTCAGAGAGCTGTGTTCTGCCAGCACCATTGCAGACCAGTTCTCTTAGCAGGCTGGCTCAAACTCGGGGCAAAAGGTGGATGGGAAGGATTCTGCCTAGCTCAGGCATGGAAAGCAGAACATTATTCATGAGGCATTTACTTTATTGCAACTAGCTGCTGCCAGGCCAGCTCCTTGTGTTGATGCAGAGAGCATGACAATTTTCACGTTGTAAACACCATGCATTAATCAGGGCACCTCAATATTATGCAAACAAAATGTATGTACTTACAAACACTTCCACTGTATTCGAATCAAAAATATGTCATGAAAAGGAGAAGGGTTGTCAGGTTCATTTCATTAGGCAAGAAATTTGGGACTCTACAGGCAACATTCCCCTGAGGTTTGAAGCATGTTTAGTCTTTAATGACTACATATTCTCCAGTTTAAAATGAAACATTAAAATGTAAATAAACATGTGTACTTTGTAACTCTGATTTGCAGTGTAAATCTTTTTTGTGACAACAGGTCTTACTTTGTTAGATGACTACCCTGTAGTAATTGTCTCCAGGTTCTATTTCAGAGAAAATATTAATGTGAATTTTTGTCCTTGTGTTTATATTTTGACACAGAATTTTTGTGTAATTTTAATTTAAGTGCAAGCAGATCCTAAGGGAACACTTTTTTAAGAACACCTTTTTCCCAAAATATCCTGGAAAATACATCCCTTGGTCCTGCTCCTTCATTTACTTTTAAATTACCCCATTCCCATATTTTGATACTATTTTAAATAATACTTTGACAAAGAAATTATAACTATAATATTTATTTTAAATTGACACTAAGGTTCCCATTAATAGATGCCTGGATGAACAGTGATAGAAACTGTGACATTTTCCTACTGTATAAAGGCACTTTCCTTAAAACAAGATGTTTGGAGGAATTGTTAGCTTATATTGCACATTATATCTCATCATCTGAGATCAGATGTAATCATTAATTACTCTTCTTTTGACAGGTACATAATTCATATTTCAGTGTCGTTTTTTCCATGTCCTATCCAGAGTTTTTTCTGTGCTAACAGACATTACAATATGTCTTTGAAAGATGCCTTTGTAGCTCAGAATGGATTTTTTTTTCAATCTAAGGCTGGAGAAATCTCTGTCACTTCATTTCTAAACTTTTGGTTTACTGGTGGAGCCACATGGTGGCTTTATATGGCTGCAATGCACTAGGATATTAAAAAAAAAATTAAACTGGGATGCAAAGGCATGTGGCTTGCAGAGAAAACTTCCCCTGTGGCATCAAATAAAAGTCTTGGCTCTCAATAGAACCTATAGATTCACTCTGTCCATACCTGATGACCACCATGTAACAAATCAGTCACCTAAGCAGCCTACCTGAAATACCCTCTAATTTATTTTTCAACCCCCAAAACAGGCAAATAAAGGATAGAGTGATACTTTGGGATCAATAGTAACTCTAGAATCAAGAATCAAGACACTTTCTAAAGTATATGGTATTTAATTTTTTAAAAAGGGATTTTTTTTAAGACAGGGAAAAAGACATTCTGAAATATATATATATAAAAGATATCAGATGAAATAATGAGAGACTTCAGGGTATGAAAGTATTTGTAATTACTAGCACTCTCTAGTCCTGTAAAAGTGCATGGAAATCTTTTGCAGTGTTGCATATTTATCTTTCTGTTTGTTGTTTTCCTGCTTTGTGGGCTGTACATACAAAAGAGCTGCCCATACACTGATGCGGGAGATTTTCTTACTTCTAGGTTTTTAACATTCTTGCCCGAGTGAGAGAATTTTCCATCCAGCTTGTTTACTTCATGATTTATGTCTAAATTGACAGAGTCCTTCGGAGGCATTCGTGTTAAATTTGAAACAAACATATTTAATGCTCGTGTTGTAATAAAACAGCTAAAAGAGCAGATTAAAAAGATATGCACAGAGGGGTCTGATTGATTGAGGGATTGATTTTACTACTTTTCCCGTAGGTGGGTAGTGATGGCTGTAAATCTCCTGATAATCATTTCAGAAGCACCTTCATCAATAAACTCAAAAGGGACAGCTAGGTGTAAAAATTTGCCAGCCATCAGGTCAAACAAAAGGCAGCAAATGTGTAAAGAAAGAATTGAATTAAATAATCCCACCTTGGCTGGTTATGGCATTAGTCATTTTTATCTCGGGGCGGAGGAGTCCCCATCACTGCAATTCTCTGGGATTTAGGGGAGAGAAAGGGAGAGGTTATTTACCTCTATTTTTTTTTTCTTTTTCCTTTGACTAAACCGGTATTGCTTACGATTCAATTATGCGGGTAAAAGCTTGTGTTTGTGAGGAATGATCAATTATTAGTTGTCAGTAATAATGGCGAAGGATTCAATTCTGCTGCCCCTTCATCTTCTTTTTTTTCCCCTTTTTTTTCCCCCTCTTTCTTTCCCCTAGAGAATTGCCATCAGAAAATGGAAAAAAATTAAAAAAGAAAAAAGGCAGAAGAGAGCAAGGAAGGGGAAAGCTGACAGCATGCCCACAAAAGTAGTTATACCTAAAACCCACACAGTCACAGGACTTGCAGTGTCCTAGTGAATAGCGTGATCCAGGCTATTGATAATGAAACAATTCCGGAGAGCTGGTGCTCGCTGCCCCGGGGTAGCTGCGCCCCAGGACTGTCTCAAAAGTTTATTATACATCGGAGCATAAAGCCAAGTTCCCAGCTGACTGCAGCATCTGGAAGCCCCTAATTACACACATTTCTAAAATACGTGTCACCTGTGTTAGCTGACAAACGGCGAAGTTGCCAGGTCAGCTGGAGCGCCGCTCGGAACTCCAGTGAACTGTGCCTTTTCCAGCTAAAACAGAGGCGAGCAGGGAACACGGAAAACGAGCAGGAAGAGAAGGAAGGAAAGAAGCTCCATAAATAAAAGACCAAGCGCCCTGCTAAGTGGGAAGCGGGTGTTGAGGCAGGCTGAGCGTGCGGGCAGCGCTTTGCCGAGCGGGGCCGGCGCGGAGCCGCAGTTCGGGGTTCGGGCTTTGGGCTTTGGGCTGCCCCGAGCCTCGCAGCCGCCGCCCGGAGCTGCCGCCCGCGCCGGAGGGGCCGGGGGTCACGGGCACAAAACATTAAATCAATTGGATTCCCTCCCCCGCACCCCCCGATCGTTATTAGAGATGTTTTATAACTATGAGGGGATCGTGCAGCTTTTAACTCCGTCGTGCTAAGGGTGTTGTGCCTGATCGCAAACGTGAATAACAATAATCCAGTCTAGTGTGATGCATCTCATTGGAATCGTCTCTCAGCAGAATGAACTGCAAATTATCCCCTGTTTACCATCTCCCTTCAGTGCTCATCTCAATGAACTGGAGATCGATCCCCACCACGGGTGTCTTGCAGCCAGGCTGATTTGCATTGAAGCACATTAGAAAGCCTCCCACCTCCATTAAAAAGAATAATCCTAGAGGGGAAAAAAAATCTCCAAGGTGTGGTGGGAAGGGAAAAATATGTCACTGTCATTCGGAGCATCGAGAGGGAAAACCCGGGATCAGAGTATTTACGCTTGTGAACTCTCACAACTTCTGTTAGAGACAATGACGTTTAATTGATGTATTGCTATCAACAACAATAAAGACCGATTTTTCTCTAGCCCTGGCACTGCTGCTCTGCCCCCACCCATTCCCCACCCCTCCCGGCCCCCAGCGAAGGAGAGGAAAACAAACAATAAATAATCAATCGGTCTTGGATGAAATACCAGGCGCCGCTTTAACACTAGCGAGGAGAAGAGAAACGAAAAAAAAAGTAGTAAAACTTAATTTCTCCAAATTAATTTCTTTTTGTTTAAGCCACTCTTTTTCGTCTTGTTGTTGCTGGTGTTGCTTTTTAATTACCTGTCCACGGCCGCCTTTTTCCAGCCACGAAGCAAAGGTACTGCGCATCTGGGGAAATTTGTCTCAAGCTTAATCGGCAAAAGTATAATGAAATTGTGAACGCGAATAATTTTGGGAGATCGTCTAGCTTAGAAACCGTAGGAAGCTAATGGAGTGATAGATAGAGTTAGAAATACAGGCATAAATGTGCAAATAGATCCGCGTGGGTATTTTGTGTGCATCTACGTGTGGCTAGCAGTGAGTAACGAGTGCGTTTCTGTGCGTTCAGGTTCGGTTTCTTTCCCACTGTCTCAGGGTACGGAGGGTGACAGCCTGCGCTGAGTGTATCCATCTCTGCCGAAACATCTCTTTAAATATTCAGTGAAAAATAATGTCATGTGAAGTACCACCTATAGCAACATTATTATCTTCATTCTTCAACATCATCCCCGCTGATAGCTTCGTTTGTCTTTTTCTCAAAATCTACTGTACCGAATGCTGCGGGGAGGGAGGGGGCTCGCCCTGTGCAGAAATGAAAAGAAGCGTCAGTGACCACTTTGCAACGCTGACTAAATACTGGAGTGGCACCTGGGAGGATTTTTCGGTTCGTATGCATTTGTTTGGTTGGGTTTTGCGGCTGTTTTTCTTCCCCCCACCCTTATTGATAAACGTTTTACAATCTCTTTCGTTTAATAATGAGAAGAAAACGCCACTAAGCCGGCTCCTCGAATGGGAAGATTTGTCCCTCTCTCCTTTCTCCTCTCGCTCACTCTCTAGGCTTTACCGGCTCATTTGAAATTGAAATGAGTTGGATCTGATCAGCCTCTTGCTTTTACAGAGAGTTTGTTAATATTAATACGGGAAAAAGGAGTAGCTTCTATAGAAGAGTAAATAATCCAGCGGGGGGAGTGGGAGGAGAGAGTACTAGATGGGTCAGGGTGGAGGGAAAGAAACGCCAGTGCTCCCGCTTCTGCCGGTTCAGCTTATTTTACAGAGTAACTTTCCGTGCCCGCAGCAGCGTGACGCGCGGAGAGCGGAGCTCGGGAGGACACCCTCCCTCACCCACAGCGTGCGTGCACCGCTGGATACGCGCGGTAGTAAAATAGCCCTGCTCGGAGCCTCCGCGCAACTACACTTTTTATTTCAAGACCGTGACATTAGTTCGGGAGAGGTTCCTCCTCTGCAAGTAACACACGGGCACAAAAAGTTTGTGCATCCCAGGGCAGGAGCGCGGTGCCCGCGGGGTCCCGGCAGCGCTGGCAGCGGGCACGAGCAGCGGCCGCGGGAGCGCGGGGCCCCGGGACAGCCCCGGAACAGCCCCGGGACGGCGATCAGCCCGGCCCGGCCCGGCTCCGCCTGCGCGCACGGCCGGCACCGGGCAGGGCCGCTCCGCTCCGAGCTCGGCCCGGGGCGCCTCCGGCGGGCAGATGCGCGTCGCTCCCTCGTCCGAGGGAGAAACAAAAGTCAGGAGCGACCCGGGGGAGGGGGGGCCGGGGGAGCGGTGCGGGGCTGCGGAGCGGGACACACCGCCCGCCCCCGGCCGCGGCCCCGCCGCCGCTCACCCCGGGCGGACTGACGGCCGGTGCAGCCAACCCGCGCGGTGCGGGGGCGGAGCGGCCGCCTGGTCCGCCCGCCGCTCCCAGCGGCGCCCTAATTGTCCTGGGAATGTGTGAGGTAAAAAACAAACCCTTCCTATTTTCAGCACCCCTCGGGCCGTGATATATGGAAAGAGAAGTGATGGGGGGAGTGGGAGAGAGAGACCTGGGAGAGGGTGAAATGGGTCTTTATTTGTAAATGCGGGGACAAGCGAAAGGGGCGGGGGGGGGGGGGGGGGGGTGGGTGCAAAGGAAAAAGAGAAAAAAAAAGGAAAAAACACACCCGAAACTTTTTTTGCAGCAGCGGGACGCAGCGAGCGGCAGCGCGGCGCGGCCGGAGCGCGGCCGGGCTCTCCCCGGGCAGGCACTTGCCGGGTGCGGGGCCGAGCTCCGGGGCCGCCGCTCCCTGCCGGCCGCCCCAGCCGTGCGTCCTCCCCCGATCGATTATTGGTCACCCTGCCCTGCCTGCACCGGTTCGGACTGCGGGCGAGGCGGGGGGAGTTTAAAAAAAAAAAAATTTAAAAAAGAGAGAAAAAAAGAAAAAAGGAAAAAGGAAAAAATAGAAAAGTGAAACGCAGCGCAAAACTGCGGGAAGGAGGGAGGGAGGCGCGGGGAGCCCGTCGGGGCTGGAGGAAGGGGCGAAGGGAGACACATTCCTATAGTAACCGGGATGGCGCGATGCAGCTCCAGCTGGTTGCTAAGAGGGTTAAACTGTATCCAAACAGCTTTGGGGAAATCCAGCCCCTTCTCCTGCCACATGGATCGACTCATTGGGTGGGAGCGGCGGAGAGACAAGGGTCTCCAGCAAATCAGCGCCTAATTGATTAAGGCGAGCTGGTTTGAATAGAGCTGGCCATGTGCCAATCGCCTTTCAAAGAGCCCCTCTATGATTAATCGCAATGCATTATTGATAATCATAATTATAGCAGGACACATGCGCGGTGCGCGGAGGATCGGGGAGGCTGGGGGGGGGAGGCTCGATTTCCGTAATTTTGAGAAGATTTTTTTTTAGTAATTTTTTATTCTGCCCCAGCTGATGTTTGAGCCAGCATGTCGCGGAGGAAGCAGGCGAAGCCTCAGCATTTCCAATCCGATCCCGATCTGGCCTTGTTATCCCAGCGAAATGGTGAGTTCTTCTCCTCTCCCTCGCACACATTTTAACACAAACACACACAAAATAGATGAACTTACCTTGTGGGGAGTCGGAACCGCGCCGGGCAGTGGTGCGGGACAACAGGATCTCCCGGAGTTATATGCGGGGGGGGCGGGAGAAGGTCCTTCTGAGGTTTTGGTCCAAGTTCTTGGGTTTTATCTTATTTTTTTAACTCAGCGTTTTGTTTCGTCTGTTTCTTAACGAAACTCCAAACTCTTTCCGTTTTTTGATGTTTTCCCTCCGCCCTCTCCCAGCGGGGCGGTCTGGCATCCTGAGCCCGCGGGAGATGGATCCGCGCCCCCCGCGTCTCTCTCCGCGCCCCGCGGAGCTGGGAAACAAAGTGGGGCTGCGGTGGGGCGGCTGATCCCGTAGCCCCGCGGGACGGATGCCCCGTCCGGCCACACACGCTGCCCGCGCCGTGCCCCCGAAAGGGCCGGAAAATCCCCCCCGGGCACCCACTTTCTCGCCCGGCCCCCCACCCCCCCGCGGACCCCAGCGCTCCCGCACCCCCCGCTCCCCCGCAGCCCCGCCGGGCGGAGGACGCTGCCCCGCCGCCCCGCAGCCCTGGCCTCCGGCTGCACCAAAGGCTTCCTGGAGGCGGAAAAGTTGCCGCCGCCGCCGGGCCGGGCCGCGGGGGGATCGCCCCGTCCTGGGAGCTGCCGCCGCCGCGCCGGGCTCCGCGCTCAGAGGCGACTCCGCGGCCGCAGCGCGGAGCGGGGAGCCGATCTGCTTTCCCTAAGGTTGTTTTTTGGTTTTGTTTTTCTTTTTTTTTAACTCCTCCCGCTTCCCTCCAAGCCGGTAAGCGAGGGATAAACGCTGGCTTTGTGTCCGCCAGGATTTGCAGAGGGAGAGTGTGAAGTATCTTTTCCTTTTTTCTTTTTTTTTTTCCTTCTTGCTCCCTTTTTCCCTCCCCTCCGGAACAGAGGGATTTCGTAGGAGTTCGCACAGCCGGGCGGGCGGCGGAGGTGCCTCCGCCCGTACCTGTGCAGGGACGCGGGGCGACAAGTGGTGGGCTCGAGGCGCGACCGGGCGGCCCGGGACAGCGTCCTGCCGGCCCGGGACAGCGTCCTGCCGGCCCGGGACAGCCTCCTGCCGGCCCCGGCAGCGCAGGCTCCGGCCCCTGGGCCACGAGGAGGGCGAGGGCGGGGGCCGGGGGGAGCCGCCGGCCGCGGGAGCGGAGGAGCGCTTCGGGTGGGCAGGTAAGGGAGCACCGGGCGCGGCGGAGCCCCTGCGCCTCCCGGGCCGGCCCCGCCGCTCCCAGCGCCGAGCGCTTCCCGCGGCAGCTCGTGGGGAGCTTGTCCGCGGCCGGCGGTGCCGGCAGCGCTGGGCCCGCCGAGCAGCCCCGGGCCCGCCGGGACAGGATCCCGGGCTCCGGGCGGAAAGTTTGCGGGACGTTGTGCTTCGCTGGGAGCGTTTACCCGGCTTCCGAAATCCCTCAGATGCCCTCCTCGTACACCAGCATACAGATCAGCGCTGGCTCCGCGGAGCTCTGCGAAACATTGCTTAAAAGTCATTTGGGTCCTGAGAGTCGATTTAGGGTTTTTAACTGAGTTTTGAGAGCTTTGAATGCACTCGAGTTTTGCCGTTTCCTCAGCATAATCCCCTTTCTCATCTCAGTAAACGTATTTATTTTTCTTACGATATAATTCCCACTTCCGCTCGAAGTTTGGAGTAGGAGTTGGAGAAGCGTTAGGTTTTTAGTTGTCTCTCATCGGCCTCCTGTGAAAGAATTTGGAACTTCTTAAAGTGAGCAGAGAAAAGGAAAGCAGAGAGGGAAATTTTTTTGCATCTTTACTTCGTATGATTGCATCTTTTGACATTTGCTATCCTTTTTTTTGGTCTGTTTTTAGTAGGTGGAACAGGTCAAAAACACTTCAAAGTATCTTTTCTTGAAGTAGCCGTTTTCTTCTGTTTTTAGTCTTTTTATCTGATTTTGCACATCGTTTTCAAATGAAGTACAGTGGGAGTGTGAGAAAGGAATGTTAACTGAGCAGCTTTCCTGCCTGTTGCTAAAGGATGTCCTTGAAGTAAGTTGGATCTTGCCTGAAATGATGGCATGGAAGTGAGGCTTTTGTTTCGTTTGGGTGGCTATCTAGAGTTAAAGAAGAGAATGACGAAGTTTATTCTGTTTTAAAAATATCGACCAGTTTCCTATGAAAAGCAGTGTGCTCTACTATAAAATCCGTAGGAGCCTCCCCTTTCCCTTCTGCAGTGCTGGTGTCGGGCTGTGGCTGGTTTACACGGTTGGACGCTAAGTTTAGTTTGAGGCAGCTGCCCAGAAGGTGTGCTTTGCAATGGTGCTTCAGGGCTCCGAACGTGCAGTACCATTAGCATAGAGCTACCCCCGCCTCGCCGGGCTCCCCGGCCCTGGCAGCAGCTCCCACTTGAGCGAGACAGGAGGGGAGAGCTACGGCGGGGAGTTTGTGTTATGTGTCTGTGAAATTCAAAACAAAACTTGGAAATTCCAAGCGCCTCTTTCTTCTCCTTTCGCACTGTGAATTCAGGTTTGCTAATCCGTGTCCAGCTTGCAGGGTGCCGGCGAGGGGAGCATCGCTGGCTCTGCAGACACTTGCAGTAAGGTACTGCTGGGCAGTATTTTGAGCGAATCAACAGAGTGGCTCCGTGAAAATTTCTCGCATCTGATTTGAATTCCGGTTTCTTAAAACTTTCTGCTATGGTTTCATATCTAAAGATCAATAGGGAAAAAAGTTCCTCAGAGTGCAACAGCATGTTTTGGTTTGGCCTTTTTCTTTTTTTTTTTTTTTTTTATCGCACTCTCTCTCTCTTTTTTTTTTCTTTAGTTCAAAGCTCATGAGTTCACTCCCACCAGGAAGACTTTCCACTTAAAATATATTTCTGGTACAATCAATGGATAAGTAAGTTTACCCTTGTAAAATCCTGTGTATGTGCACATTTGATAAAGTCCGTATTGGAATAACCAGAGCAGCTCTCAGATTAATAGCAGAAATTACTTGCAGCGTAAATTATATTCAACAAGTAACTAATTACTGGTAGGAAGTGGGTAAGAGATCGTGGGATTATTTCCTTTTGTTAATAACTGCAACCACTTTCATGTCATTTTAGATTTTTTTTCCCAGTTTCTTGGAATTATATTCCCAGTTGTAAAAGAACACTTTTGGGGTGCAGTTTTCCAAGGTAAAAGTTATATTGGAGAAATAAACCATCTAGACTTTGATGAAGAGAAAATATTTTCTGCCTTTCTTTCAAAGGCTCAGCAGAACTAGTGTCTTTTCATGTCAATAATGGATTTTGGTGAATTCCTACTGCAGCATTATGATCTTCCACATAATTGTTACTGGGCCCGTGAAATAAAAGAAATTATGATTGCTTTCCTCAGTGGGATCTGGAGGACAGGATGCTTAGGAGACAGAGCTGCTCAGTTAGGCTGCTTTTAGTTCTTTACATAATTAGGCCTTTTTGTGAGGTAGCTGCAGTCTGTTGGTTCAGGATACAGACACACTTGGGTTTTTTTTCCAAAGGTGAGCCCAGGGTGTAGAGGGCCTTGTGGAATATCACTTATGCAGATGCAATTCAGAAATAATTACTGAAACCCCATATGGTGGAAGTTGTCTAAGCCCAGTGTTAGTTCAGACCCATTTTGTGTGTGTTTCCCCTGCATAACCCCAATCTTTGTCTTGCTGCAAAATATTTATGTTTTAGTTTGTACCTTATTTATCTTTTTGCTGCTAAGTAGCATCTGGCTCCCTGAGGACAAGCCCTCCTGTATATTTAGCTGTACCAGTGCTTAGTGCATAACTGCCTTTTAACCATATTCATGCTTTAATTGTGAAAACACCAATCTTTATTGAAGTGACCTGACACGCCTCAGAAAACACAATTATGATTCTTGAAACTGTTAGTAAAAAACAAAAGGGGCAGCTCCTGCCAAAGGCGCCCTGAAGAAGCGGTGCTGTGTGTGTTTTCCACACTTGAAGGTACATCACACCTTTGTGCTTCCAGTCTTGAAAAACTGAAAGCTGAAACGCGCGAGCGAAATTGTTGCTTTGTGTCTGTATGGCTGGTGCTGGGGGAAAAAAAAAAAAAAAAAAAAAGAAGTGTTCAGCTGTTTTAACCTTTGCTAGCCTCCTTCCATCCAAAGGTGACAGGGTTCAGATCACAATATGTACTTCAATATCTTGCCAGTGACCCCCGAATTGAGTCTTACTGGTTGCTTAGCAGGAAGTTAGTAGTTTATTTTAGCTTCACCTTATCAGCTTTGCTTCTTTTGCTAACCCTATTCCCCTGTCACCCCTCAGATGCCAGACCCCCGAAGAGGAGATTGACAGGTAGTTCCCATAGCTCCGTTTTACCCTCCAAACAACAGGGATTTAGTTTCTTGTCCCTTTGCCAATGTTTATGTAGTCAAAGTT